>NC_061121.1:76594749-76637730 GCF_002878395.1 Capsicum annuum
TGTGATAGGTATCTTATGTGTCTCTTGGTTAAGCATCGTAGTATGGTGTTATGTAGTTGCTTGAGGACAAGCAATTGTTTTAAGTTGAGGGTGTTGATGTGTGAGCAAAAACTAACATATTTAATGCTTTTTATCTCAAAATAATTGTGAATTCTGAAGGAAATCTTGTTATTTTGATGTGTTTGCTCATGATATTGCAGTAAAAGGCTGAAGGAATAAAAACAAACGACAATGGAGCAAAAGAGTTGAAAATCTGAGCAAAAGAGAAGAAATAATGGCTGACAACCTCCGTGATACGTCGTCAGCCTTGTGATAGCTTATCAGCATTGGCATCAACCTTAACCAGAAACTTGAAGCCTGAGAAGAAGTTCTGACGATGTTGGTGATAAAGCATCAAGTTGGTGATAAGGCGTCACAAAGGGCGTCAGCTTAAACCAGAGAATTGAGTTCGAAGAAGAAATCTGACGATGTTGGTGATACACCATTAGATCGGTGATGCGGCGTCAGCTACATCGTCAGTCTAAGACAGATTTTGAAGGCAACTGAAGCATTCTGATGCCATCCGTGATAGGGTGTCAGACTCTTGACGCGGCGTCAGCTTGGGGGTCACCTATTCTGAGAATTTTATTAAGTTTTGTTATTTTATTTCCTTAAATTAGGCTTTAGTATAAATAACATCTTTTAGGGTTTCACTCACAACCAGGGAAAGCAGCTTTTGACATCTTGTAACTTAGTAAAGGGGAGTTCGCTTGTTTTTGACTCTCTTAACTTAGAATTCAATTTTCCATCCTTTGATTTAGTTGTGGGAAATTCTTATTGTACTTGAAGGAGAAACAACTTTGAATTTCATCTTTTGTAAGTTCACTTGCTTTAAGTTATGAATTTAATCTTTGTTATCTCTTTCTATCTTATGAGCAATTAAAATCCACAACTAGGGTTATGAGATCTATGATTATTATTTCATAGATTTAATAGTTGGATTATGGTTTGAGTGATTGTGGGAACGTCTTGAAATTTTGTTGTTTTAACTTGAATTTATTGGTTGCAAACATTAGGTTATGCCTTAGGTTTGTTTGCTTCTAACAGAGAAATAGACTAAAGGTCGTGAATTATTAACAGGGACTCGGAAGCTACCAACCTTCTATTTAATGATTGGTGCCGTAACTGGATCAATCTACCTGAGATAACATCCAATTGGAAATAGATATGTTATCTAAGTTCGAGAGAATTAGATAATAAATTGTTTGATGAGGTCAATAGATAAGTCAGATAGTATCATCGGCAGGGATAATTTGCTGTTTCCACCTATCACGAGAATCATGAACAATTATTATTCAATGGAGATTAATAGTCATAGTGATCACAACCCTAGTTTCTCTATATCATTGATTCGAAATATTGAAATCTAAGTTTTGAGTTCTAAAATAAGTTGAAACGTTAAAATTTGTTTGATTGATGAAAACCCCTATTTTGCCCTTTTCTTATTATGTATTTGAATTTAACTTGTAGCTATAGTTTTGAACTGGTTTAATCGCCACTCACATAGTTCCCTATGAATTCGACCCCGACTCTGAAGTTGGGTAAATATATTGACGATGATCTCCTTGCACTTATTTGAGGTGTAAGTTGAGCGTTATCAATTTTCATTAGAAAACAAGCTCCTTGAAAATAAGGAAAAGAAAATTTTGTTAATAAAAGTAGGGAAAAACAACTGACAATGTCTTTCACCACTCTTAAAATCATCAACCACCACATTACCCTACATTACCCCTTACCTCTACCCCACACACAACCCCCTGCCCCTTCAAATTTTTTTCCTACCCTACCCCACCCTAACCCGTTGCCTCCCCCCAACATAATATCCATCACTTTGCCCCTACTCATTATCTTTTTTTTTTTTTTTAGATATATACAAATGCTTTTAAGATAATATTTTCTATTTGCTTATCTAACACAAAAAGATAAGAAACAACCTTTTTCCTAGAAAATATTTCTTGATTGTTTACCTCCATACCAAACACACCCTATATTCTTGCTAAAAAAAAAATCTACACATGGTATTTATTAATCTAGAGAAAGCATATGATAGAGTGCGATATTTGATGAAAAAAAAGAAATTCTTATCAAATATATAATTTCCATAAACAAAATATATGAAGGAAATGTCACTAGTGTGACAATAATATAGATGATATAGAGAAGTTTAACATAATAATGGAGTTACAACATGGACTGTAATGCCTCGAGTCTATATCCCAAACGCTATACGGTCCTAGTGACCCCGAAGGACCACCAGCTAACCCATGACTGGTTCCTGTTGTGAGCACTGAATAATAATAACACTGTAATAACAATAAAACTGATATAAATATGGAAGCTAGGCTGAAAATGTCATAAGGTTCGTAACTAAAAAATCAATACTAAATACTGAAATACTAAATACTGAAATATCTATTCAAAATTCTTTAGTCTGAAATCCTCTAATTGTCTAAAATATAGAGTTGATGGGACAAGCCCCCAACTAACTCTGACTACTGAAACTGTACTGAAATACTAAAATAATACTCTATCCTCGAACTATAAGGACTCACCACTAAGTCTGTTGCTGATACGTTGGGCTTATAAGTACGTTCAGGAGCCCGTGCGTCTAAACCTATGATATAAGACATCATAGCGCAAAATAAAAGTATGTGTCAATACTTTGAATGTACTGGTATGCTAAGTAAGGTAGACTGATATGCATGGGTTCATATGCATGAACATTAACTGACTGAGTAACATGAACATAACTGAATGAGAGAACATGCATAAATACATAAACTGTAACTGAGATCATGTTAACACTGGTTACTGAGTTCTGAATACTGATTAACTGATATCTGAGTTTACTGATACTGTAATATTGATAATTGAGTGACTATTTCTGACATCCTAATTGATAACTGAGTGACTATTTCTGACAGTCCTGTTTGATAACTGGATGACTGTTTTTGAGAGTCCTGATGCTGTAGAATTGAATTGAGCTCTATACTGAGACTAAAAACTGTGGGAGATAATTATCTAATCAACATGCCCTAAATAAGATAACTGAGTTGGGGTCCAATTTGTAACCCCAATTGGAAGGGTGTCAGTACCATGCCACTAAGTATACTGAACTGGGGCTGAGTTTACTGACTTTTTTGTAAGTTCTGTAACTGACTGAATTTTACTAATCATGACATGTCTGATACAAATCTGTAACTGACATTGGCTCTAGGAAAACAACTAAATTGTCGGGTATTAAATACCCTCAGGACTCAATTGCGTCAAAGTAAATCATGGCAAAATCTTGAAAATATAATAATGGCTACTTGGCCTAAATCCACTCATTAAGACGTTTTAGCAAACACTAATAATGTATTTACTGATATATGAATGGGGAATTCATGTTATCATGTTATAATGGCACTATTTCAATTCGTATAGGCATTTTACCAAACACATGTGAGGTATAAGCTTACATATGATACTAAATAACATGTAAACATCATAATTTCAATCCCAAATTACCAAATCAAGGGTTTAACATGAATTCACATGATAATACACACACATTAAGTAATTGCACATAAAATTATAATAAAACCATAGAATAAAAACCCAATTAACATCATAATCATGAACATACTTAACTCCAACATGGAATTCATGAAATCAATTAGCTTGAAGTTTTTAAATGAGTTTTTTGAACTCCAAGAGTGGAAAAAAAACCTTGGATGAGCACTTCACATACCTTAATACTTGAATTCTTAAGATTGATGGTGAAATTCTTGAGATTTGAATCTTGAATGAAAAGCCCTAGGGTTTGTTCTTGAGTAATTTGAGAGAAAATGAGTGTAATTTGCTTAAGGGAAGCTGAATTTCATATTTTTGGGGATGAACAGTCGGGGTAAAATATCCCATTTACTCCTGAAGATGCTGCCTTTTAATGACTAAAAATGGGTTCAGTGATGTGTAGCCCAACAAGCCGCGTCGATGGGATAGATGGTATGGCCAGTGCGTCGCACCGAATCTGCATCGGCTTACTAGAATTTAACACTAGGAATTGTGGAAAAATATACATCGATGCAATAGGCAATGTGGTACATCGAGATCGCATCGATACACTAGTTTGGACTCCCAAACGTGCCTCAAACGATGTTCAAAAAATCCAAAACTTATCCGAGAACACCTACTGACATTCCTGATCATGAAGCAACTTAAAGATCGATATTTAATGGTTGTAAGGGTCGCGAAATAAGATCGCCAACTATGAAGGCTAAAATAACTCTAAGTATGAATACTTAGCTAAAATTTTCTAAGTCGGGACCCCTTAACAAGCTTTAAAGGACTGAATTAAGCTTAGGATTTTGCGGGGTCTTAGAATATCTCCCCCTTGGGAACATTCATCCTCGAATGAGACTGACTAAAATGGCAGAACTGATAGACTAAAAGTACATACAGGACATGCACAACTAAAGCATGATGTCATGGTTGAGACTACTGATATACTAAATTATCATATTGAACATGCATAACTAATGCATGATTTCGTAACTGATATTACTGATAAGCTAAGTTTGTATACTGAACATGCATATCTGATGCATGAGTACATGACTGAGCTGATTCATGAAGGTATGCATGATATATGAATGATATGCAACTGAACTGGTATCTAACTCATAAAGGAAAGCTGAATATGGAATCGAGTAAATTCAGGAAAAACTATTACCTTGAGGTGAGTTATAGTTTGTAGAAAAGAGGTGAGGATATTTAGTCAGCATATCTGCTTCTACTTCCCACTCAATGGACTGATTTCGCCAAAGAACTTTCACTAGAGGGACTTTTTTGTTCCTCAGTCTGCGAATCTGATAATCAAGGATTTCAACTGGAATTTCCTCATAGAAAAGGCTGTTCTGAACATCTATACCCTCTACAGGTACTACAACTACTGGTTCACCTATGCATTTCTTTAGCAAGGAGACATAAAACACTGGGTGGACTAAAGCTAAGTCTGAAGGCAACTCAAGCTCGTAAGCTACCTTTCCAAAATGGCTGAGAATTCAGTAAGGACCGACATATCGGGGAATAAGCTTTCCCTTCTTGCCAAATCTCTTTACTCCCTTTATAGGAGAGATCTTCAAATACACATAGTCACCAATCTCAAACTCTAGATCCTTTCTACTCACATCGGCATACGATTTTTGTCGTCTCTGAGCTGTTCTAAGACTTTCCCTGATCAACTGAACCTTTTATAAGGCATCAAATACCAAGTCAGGCCCTACCAATATGGACTCACCCACTTTAAACCAACCAATGAGAGATATATATCTCCTCCCATAGAGTACCTCAAACGGAGCCATCTGGATGCTGGAATGGTAACTATTATTTTATGCAAACTCAATCAGTGGCTAATGGTCATCCCAACTGCCCTTAAAGTCTATGGAACACGCCCTTAACATCTCTTCTAAAGTTTGGATGGTCCTTTCTGCTTGACCATCTGTCTGTGGATAGAAGGCTGTACTGAGGTGGACTTGGGTACAAAGACCCTTTTGGAAGGATTTCAAAAAATCAGAGGTGAACTGTGTACCTCTATCTAAAATGATGGATAACAAAACTCCATGCAATCTGACCAACTCTCTCACATAGAGCTTGGCATAATCCTTGGCTGAATAAAAAGTATGGACTGGTAGGAAATGAGATAACTGGGTCATCCTGTCTGCAATAACCCATATAGAATCATGCTAACAATGAGTATGAGGTAAACACGTCACAAAGTCCATATTCACTTTTTCCCATTTCCATGTGGAAATATTGAACTCTTACATGGATCCACTAGGTTTCTGATGCTTGATCTTAACCTACTAACATGTCGAGCACTTAGCCGAAAACTCTATCATATCTCTCTTTATCCCACTCCCCCAATAGACTTCCCGCAAGTCGCAGTATATTTTAGTGGCCCCTAGATGAATAGAGTAGCGTGCACCGTGCGCTTCTGCAAGAATCTACTGCCTGAAGTCATCTACAACTGGCACACATAGTCAACCCTGGCAATGCAACACACCATCTCCCCCTTGGGAGAAGACCTTTATCTTCTAACCTATGACTGATTCTTTTATCTTAACTAGACTGGGATCTCTGTCCTATTTTTCCTTCACCTTAGAAACCATAGATGATTCTGAACTACTCTGTACCCATACACTACCTTCTGCTAAACTGGCTAAGCGAACACCCAGTCGGGTAAGCGGATGAACTTCCTAAACTAACTTCTTCTTATCATCTTCCACGTGAGCAACACTACCCATAGACACCCTACTGAGAACATCAGCCATTACACTAGCCTTACTCGGATGATACAGGACACTCATGTCATAGTCTTTTAATAACTCTAACTACCTTCTCTGATGGAGGTTTAGGTCTTCTGAGAGAACATATACTGTTGTCTTTTATGGTCTATGAACACGTTAACATGTATCCCATACAAATAGTACCTCCAAATCTTTAAGTTAAATACTATAATTGCTAACTCGAGATCATGGGTGGGGTAGTTCTTCTCATGGGGCTTAAGCTGTCTAGAGGCATAGGCTATGACCTTACTTCTTTGCATCAAAACACACCCCAAACCAACCCTGGAGGCATCAAAATATACCACAAACCCGCTGAACCATCTGGTAGAGTCAAAACTAGAGTTGCAATGAGTTGAGTCTTCAACTCCTGAAAACTCTTCTCGTAAGATTCTGATCACTGAAATCTTCTTTCTTATGAGTGAACCTATACATAGGGGATGCAATAAATGAAAATCCCTCACCAAACCATCGGTAATAGTCATCCAAACCCAAGAAACTCCTTATTTTTGTCGGAGAAATGGGTCTGGACTAGTTCTTAATACTTTGGTCTTTAGAGAATCCACTCTAACGCCATCACCGAAAACTATATGGCCGAGGAAATCTACTAACCTTAGACAAAATTCGTACTTACTGAATTTGGCAAACAACTGATGGTTTCTGAGAGTTTGTAACACTATTCTAAGATGGTCTGTGTGATCATGTTCACTACGGGAGTAGATAATAATGTCATCTATGAAGACTATGACAAACATGTCCAAGTACTGCTTGAACACACGGTTCATCAAGTCCATGAAAGCTACTAGGGAATTGGTAAGACCAAATGACAGGTTTAAGAATTTAAAGTGATCATATCAAGTTCCAAAAGTTGTGTTCAAAATGTCATATTCTCTGACTCTGAGCTGATGATAGCCTGATCTGTAGTCTATCTTAGAAAAGTAACTAGCACCCTGAAGTTGGTCAAACAAATCATCAATTTTAGAAAGTGGATACTTGTTCCTGACCGTGACCTTGTTTAGCTGATGGTAGTCAATACACATTCTGAGAGAACAGTCTTTTTTACTCATGAATAGAACTAGTGCACCCCACGGGGATACATTGGGTCTGATAAATCCCTTATCTAGGAGATTCTTCAACTATTCTTTTAACTCTTTAAGTTCTGCTGGAGCCATTCTGTATGGCAGAATAGATATGGGCTGAGTATCTGGAAAAAGGTTTATTTTGAAGTCAATTTCCCTTTTAGGAGGGATTCCAGGATAATCTTTGAGAAACATATCTGGGAATTCACATGCTACTGCTACTGCTACTGACTCAAGAGTAGGGGTTTCTGAACTAGAGTCTTGGACTCGGATGAGATAGTAGACACATCCCTTGGATATCATTCTCCTTGCCCTAAGGTAGGAAACAAGATGACCCTTAAGTGCTGAAGTACTACCCCTCCACTCCAGGATAGGTTCATTCAAAAACTGAAATTGAATAATTCAATTTTTGCAGTCAACTGAAGCATAACATGAATGAAGCCAATCCATGATGAGAATGACATCAAAATCTATCATCTCTAATTTTACTAAGTCTGTTGAAGTAACTTTCTGGGACACCATAACCGAATAGTTTCTATATATCCATCGGGCTATGATAGATTTACCCACAAGGGTAGAAACTGAGAAAGGCTCAGCTAAAATTTTGGGACTGACTCTGAAGTCAACGGCTATATATGGAATTACAAAGGACAAAGAAGCTCCTGGGTCTAGCAAAGCATAAATATGTAAATGATCAATTTGTAACATAACAGTAACCACATCAGGAGAATTTTCCTGATCCTATCGGGATGAAGTACATAGAGTCTATTTGGACGTTGCCCACTGGTGGCACTGGAAGCGGCACCCTACTAATTCGGACGATCGGACTAAGCTGGGGGATGATTATACTGACTTAGAAACCTAAATGAGGATAATATCTAACCCTGTGTCCTGGTTTGCCACATCCAAAACATACATCACTACCATCCCTACAGATGCTCTGATGGTTTCTGCCATATTTTTGGCAAAGAGGATTTATTTGGGCACTGCTAACACTACCCTGAGGCTTAAGGCCTGAAGCCCTGTCTTTGGGGCCATCTCTGAATTTTAGTACTAGAGCACTGGCTGAGGATAGAGCTGGAACTGAGAATTTTAGGCAAAATTGAGAGCAATTACCACTCTCTGACTTAGGCTAAGCGAAGTTGAAGCTACTTGTTCTCACTCTTATTCTCCCTCTCCTTCTTCTTATTCTTAGCCTCCTCTATCTACTGAGCATGGACCATGAGCTTGAATATGTCCATCTTTTTAATTAACATTGTGGTCCTACACTCCTTGACCACACTATTAGACACACCCGACATAAACTTACTCATCTTATATCTGTTATCTACTACCGCATCCAGAGCGTATCTAGCTAATTGAGTAAACTTAAGAGAATACTCTTTCACAATCATATTGCCCTGCTTTAGATTACTGAATTCCAGAACCTCAGCTTTCCTCAACTCAAGTGGGGAGGACTATTTAGAAAAGCAGTGGCAAACTCCTCCCATTCTACTGCTTGAACTATGAGTGAGGCACATCCTGCAACTGATATGCGGCCAACTCAGCACTCTCACTAGCTGTCACCCCCATAATATCTCTAACTTTTTGCACCTGGTCAAGGAATTCTTATGGGTCCTCATCTAACTTAGACCTAGTAAATGAAGGAGGATTCATTCGAGTGAAGTCCTAAATCCTGGATGCAGCAGTATTGGCTGCTGGGTTGGCTAGAATGGCAACTTGGCGTTCATTCTGGGATGCTACCGAATTGACTAGAGTAGCAAATGCCGCCTTAAATTCTGCATGAGAGACATGCTCGTCCACAGAATCTGCCTGGATGGGCTGAGAGGCTGACTGATTTTCTATTTTTCTTCTATTTTTCTTAAGAGGCATGTTCAGTAAACGGAAAGATGAAAAGATTAGACTGAGAGTTTTAACTTGAGCTCATGCTCTCTCGCACGACATGAATACTGAAAGAAGGAAAACTTTTCCTAAAATATTTCATAGAATCTCATCCATAAGTGTGGTGTGGTACACACCCATGCACAAGACTCCACTTGATGTGGCTTTCAGACTTTTAAGGACTCTGTTGAACCTTAGGCTCTGATACTAAGTTTCTAATGCCCCGATTCTATACCCCGGATGCTACACGGTGCTAGCGACTCCGAAAGACCACCAGCTAACCCATGACTGGTACTTATTGTGAGCACTGAATAATAATAACACTTTAATAATAATTTAACTGATATAAATATGGAAGCTAGGCTGAAAATGCCATAAGGTTCATAACTAAAAAATTAATACTGAATACTGAAAAACTAAATACTGAAATATCTGTCTGAAATACTCTAGTCTGAAAGCCTCTAACTTCTTAAATTATGGAGTTAATGGGACAAGCCCCCAACTAACTCCGACTACTGAAACTATACTGAAATACTAAAATAATACTCTGTCCTCAAACTGTGAAGACTCAACACTAAGTCTGCTACTGATAGGATGGGCTGGTAAGTACGGTCAGGAGCTCGTACGTCTGAACCTATGATATAAGACATTATAGCACACAAGAAAAGTATGTGTCAGTACTTTGAATATACGGGTATGCTAAGTGAGGTAGGATGATATGCATGGGTTCATATGCATGAACGTTAACTGACAGAGTAACATAAACATAACTGAATGAGATAACATGCATGAATACATAAACTATAACAGAGATCATATTAATACTGGTTACTGAGTTCTGAATATTGATTAACTGATATATGAGTTTACTAATACTGTAATATTGATAATTGAGTGACTATTTTTTATAGTCCTAATTGATAATTGGCAGACTATTTCTGACAGTCCTGATTGATAACTGGGTGACTATTTCTGACAGTCCTAATTGATAACGGGTGACTATTTTTGATAGTCCTGATTCTGTAGAACTGAATTGGGTTCTATACTGATACTGAAACTGAAACTAAAACTATTGGAGATAATCATCTAACCGATATGGCCCAAATAAGATAACTGAGTTGGGGTTCAATCTGTAACCCTAATTTGAAGGGTGTCAGTATCGTGCCACGGGTAAAGACAAGTGCTGAGTTACCCTTATCACACCGAGTCCACGTTGGCTCAGTGGAATTTGATACTGGGCACTGAGGAAAAATATTCATCGATGCAATAGGCGATGCAGCGCATCAAAATCGCATCGATACACTGGTTTGGACTCCCAAACGTACCTCAAATGATATTCAAAAAATTCAAAACTCATCTGAGAACACCTACTGACATTTCTGATCATGAAGCAACTTAAAGATCAATATTTAATGGTCTTAAGGTCGCAAAATAAGATCGCCAACTATGAAGGCTAAAATAACTCTAAGTATGAATACTTAGCTAAAATTTTCCAAGTCAGGAACCCCTTAACAAGTTTTAAAAGGCTGAATTAAGTTTAGGATTTTGCAGGGTCTTACATGGACTGATATTAAGCCCCTACTTATTTATCCTAGATATGAACGAGCTAATTAACCAATAGAATATAAGATGTGATCACATGGTGTAGTTTATTTGTTGACGATATAGTGTTAATTAATGAAACTAAATAGGGTGCGAACCAAAAATTTAAACTATGGAGAAGAACTATAAAGACCAAGGGACTATGGAGAAGAAGTTCACAAACCAAGGGTTATAAGATAGGTAAAAGTAAGAACAAATACACGCATCGCAGCTTTAGTCATCATGAGTAGAGTGAAGCTGAGAGTGAATATATGAAATTGTGATCCCAAAATGTAAATAATTTAAATATCTATATTAATTTGTTGGAGTGATAGATAAAGATATTACTCATAGATTAAAACTAAATGGCTGCAATGGATCGGAGAAGTGTTTTTTTGTTTAAAATGAGATGCTTTATTAGAACAAAATTGAAAGATTATTACAGAGAGGAAACTGTCAGTTAGTACCCAAACTTAGAAAGTCTTTCTGAAGTTCTTGCAAAATAAAAAGCGGAGAAGAAAGGAGGGGGAATAAAAAGTTATTGAATTATTCTCCATGCACTATAGATGAAACTTTCCAAAAGACACAAGCTTGTCCCCCACACATTTGCCTCCCTGTAGACATGGAGGATTTTAAGTTCGTTCAGCAACTTAATAATGGATCTGCAATCAGAAATCATATGTGACAGAACTTTATTTTTGAGTTTAATATGTGAATAAGTACCTATGAGTCTATTTCTACAATAATAGGGGTCAAATTCTTTTCAAGATCCAAACACAATCCATGATACGTTGCTAAAGTTTCCATGTGTAGAGATGATTTGTTCGTGTGTGAGAAAGCAATTCCAACTATCCATTCACCATTGTGATTTTTGATAATTCCTCCTCCTCCTCCTCCATAATTATTTGAATAAAAATATGCTCCATCAATATTGAGCTTATTATAGCCTTCCCGGGGGCCATTCCATTTAATATTAATAGTGGAAATGTTAAGATAATTAATCAACATTCCTTTAGGGTAGCCTAAATGATAGTAGTCAATATCTTGAATTTCTATTTTTTGAGATATTATTTGATTGGCCGTATTTTTTGAGCTATTCTTTGAATGGTTGCATTACTACCAACCTATTTTATGTGACAAAAAGTTGAAATTCAATAGGAGAGTGAACTAAAAATTTTTATGAGTCAACTAATGAGTCTTCTTAGTTGACTTACCTGCAAATCAGTATACTTCATAAACTAGATTAGATTTAAGTAAATAGATAAGTAAATAAACAAATAGAAATAAAAACATGAAGATTTATCCATGTTCAAAACACGAATGTGGTGCCTACTTTCAGTCCTCTTGGGTTTCAAAGTTTTCTTAGATCTTTCAAAGTTGGGCTTGAGTAAAATGATCAAAAACAAGTTTCGAAGACTTATTTTATTCTTTAGATCTTGTGACACAACTTTAGTTTGTATTACAAAGTTGAATCAATCCTATTTTTTGTATGAAAATTGTAAACTAAGAAGTATAAAGGCTTTTGAGAGTAAGATTGAGACACATTAAGGTTCTTTCTTAAAATTCTGTAGTGTCTTCTGTCCTTCGTTTTGGCTTTTATAGTCTTCTGCTGCATTTTCTTCTTTTCTTCATAAGGAAATCTAAGGAATTTCTATCAATGATTTGAGTAGATTCCTTGATTAAGGGAGTTTGAACCTTATAGTATGTCCATATCAGATATGTCCATACTTAGTGCAAACTTTTTTTCTCACAGCCATACATGTCCATATTAGAAATATCCATGCAGAGGGTGTGTCTTCCAGCCTAGAGAGTTTCTTAATTATGTACATACTAGCAAGCCCAAGCTTTTTGTGTAACAACTAAGAGTCATTAGTTTAAACAGTGAGGCAAGTAAGGATAGCAAAATCAGGACTATTTAGGACGTAAATATTATCAACACGTTTACCGATAAGAGAAATGTCTCTTTTTTCATGTTTGATGGGGCAGCTTTCATATTTGAAGGAGACTCTAAATCCTGCATCACACAGCTGACTGATGTTGAGTATATTATGTTTGAGTTTGTCTATGAGATATACTTTAATAGGTTCACATGAGGAGTTGAACTTTACTGAGCCGACTCCGATGATGTCACCCTTAGCATTATCACCGAATCTGACTGGTCCTCATAATATTTTCTTTAGAGAGAAAAAATTTTCTTTCTTTTTGGTCATATGTCTGAACATCCACTATCAATGACCCACATCTCCTTTTTATAGCTTTTGTGGATGAGTTCTTGCAAAATAGAAGAATTAATTTTATTCAGTTACCCAAGAGGTCTTGGGTCCTTGGAGGTTAGAGTTACTTCTTTTAGGCCTCCAAACCCACACACCTTTAGACTTTTACCTACAGTTGTGTGATTTGTGTCCTTTCTATCTATAGGTATAACAGGTTGGTGCTCAAAAAGAAAAAGAAGTTTTAGCTGATTCAAACAATCTTGATGAGGGACCTGAGATTGTTTTAAAAAAAAATTGATCTTATAGAATTGTGACTTGGTGATTTTCTAATACTATGTAATTGCAGTTTTACGTCATCGAGTTCTTCTTGAAGTAAGTCAATTTCAATTTGACATGCTTTAAGTTCAACTTGACAATTTTGTCAATCCTCTTCAAGTTTTTATTTTAACCGAGCTTCCCAAGTTTTCTTTTCCTGAGCCAAATTATTGTACTCGTCAATAATATTTTAGAGCTCATCAGTAATCATATATAGATTGGTTTTAAGAATGTTAAAGTTATGATAGTTGTAGGGTCTTACCTCACTTGTTTCACCTTTTTCTATGAAGCACATGTTGGTTGCTTTTGCTTCCTCTTCAGTTTCATATTCATCACTCCATGATCTAAAGTTTTTATTTTTTTTAGATAATCTTCTTCTTAATTCAGGAAAATTTTTTTTAAAGTGGATTGATCTTCCACAATGATAGCAACGGTCATTATTTCTTGTAAAATCATTATTTCTTACTCCTTGGGATTTCTACTGTCTCTGTTTTATGATTTGCCTTACTCCTCAATTTATAAGAGCCAATCCTTCGCTATTGGCTTCTTCCAGAAGTTCTTCCTCTTCAGTTTGGATGGCATTGAAGGCTGTTGGTTTCTTCTTTTCATCCTTGTTATACCTATTGATCTAATTTTATTCATACAGAATAAGATTATCTCTCAGTTCATCATATGTCATGTTGTGAAAGTCTCCATTTTCTAGAATAGCAGCCTTAGTTTCTAATACTTTTGAGAGACTTCTGACCTATTTCTGGACTTGTAGGCTATATGGATAGATCATCCTCAATGATTTTATCTCTCATACAATTTTGCTAAATCCGGCAAATATTGATTTAATATTTGCATTTTCTTCTATTTTGAACAGCTCGTATTCATTGACTAAGGCATCAATCTTTTGTTTCTTGACCTTGGTGGTTCCTTCATAAGTTACCTTCAATTTATCCCACACCTCTTTTGCTATCTCATAGGTTGATATCTTGTCATATTCCTCTCCACTAACTGCCCAAAGAAGTAACTTATGGCTCGTGCATTAGTTTGAATTACCTCTTATTGTTCCTTGGTGACTTTAAAGTTCTCCAGATCTTCTATATCGGTACTGCTTGATTCCTTGTCCTTTTTTTTTGTCTCTCTTTGAGTCCTAGAATCGATTTTGGTCCCTTCTTAATGACAACCCATGCGTTGAAGTCATTTGACCGAATGAAGATTTTGAATCTGTTCTTCCAGTGGGAATAGTGTTATCCGCTGAAGTAAGGTCGCCTTGTAGAGGAGTGGCCATCCTGAAGAAGAGCTCCTAGGATTTGGTAGTTTGCCATTTGATCTTTGGTCACGTGCTGTTTAGCAACAAAATTAGTGACACCTGCTCTGATACCAATTGAAATTCAAGAAGGAGGGTAAATTGAAAATTTCTGAGTCAACTGCTGAGTCTTCTTAGTTGACTTACCTGCAAATCAGTATACTTCATAAAACAAATTAAATATAAGCAAACAGATAAGTAAACAAATGAATAAAAATTAAAAAACGAAGATTTATCCGTGTTCGTAACACCAATGTGGTGCCTACTTTCAGTCCCTTTGGGTTTCAAAGTTTCCTTAGATCTTTCAAAGTCAGGCTCGAGTACAATAATGATAAACAAGTTTCGAAGACTTATTTTGTTCTTTAGATCTTGTAACACAGATTATATTACAAAGTTGACTCGATCCTATTCTTTGTATGGTAATTGTAAAACTAAGAAGTACAAAGTCTTATGATACTAAGATTGAGACACTTTAAGGTTCTTTCTTGAAGTTGAGTAGTGTCTTCTGTACTTTATTTTGGCTTTAATAGTCTTCTATTGTAGCTGCTTATTTTCTTCATAAGGAAACTCAAGGGATTTCTTATGAGTTAAGGATTTGAGTTGATTCCTTGACTGAGTAGTTTACACCTTAAGGTATGCCCATATCAGATATGTCCATACTCGGTGTGACCTTCTTTTCTTACAGCCATACATGTCCATATCAGAAATGTCCATGTAAAGGGTGTGATCTCCTTTTCTTTAGTCTTATAGTGAAGTATGTTTAATCATCCTTCGATTGCCTTGTCCAGCGAGATCTTTAGTTGATGTGGTTCTTGTTCCCTTATCAAGTGAGATCCTTAATTAATGTTGCTCCATATTTAGCACCATCCTCTTTGGGAGGATATTTCTTTTCTTTGTGCGAGATATCTTTCCATCATTAGAGATCTTCAATATCATCCAAATGTCCACTTATTAGTTTGTCATTATTAAAACATAAAATATAAATATAGGGAGCTAATAATCTCCCCCTTTTTTGATAATGACAAACAAGCATTAAACATCAGTTGACTTCCTTGTTAAAGTAGTCGGCTTGTTCCCCTTGTATTTCTATCTTTATGCATTTAGTTAACTTCTTTGTTATGATAACCGACTAGCTCCCCCTGTCTTACTGTGATCTTTTTCTCTCTCTTTTGATATAATAAAAAATACCCCCCAAAAAGCAACACAGTGCAGCCACATACAACACAAATATATGCACAGAGCAGAGATATACAAGATATACAGAATGAAAATTTAAAAGTATGAAAAGAAAAGTATCAGGATAGGAGTATTAAATATTATCTTACAACCCAAAATATGGAAAGGGACAAACCCCTTTTTGAATAAGAGTTTATCATTTGGCCAGGAAGTAGGTTAAGGTATTATGCATGTTGGTGCAAAAATGATCATCGGATTTTTCAACACTTTTGGTGAAGCTGGAGTACGAATTCTGGATGAAAATTGTGAGATCATTGGACGAGGAGGAAGTTTCAAATTTGATGGAGTCAACTTCTGAAAATATTCTATTGAAAAGCTTAAATCCTTTCTATTTGAAACCATCAAAGGAAAGACGCACTTTACCAACGTCGGAACTGGTCTCTTTGCTCAACTAAATTAGTTTAGCAGTCAACTCATGAATGTTGATTATCTCTTTCTCAATAGCGTGAGCCTGCTTTTAAGCTCCTCAATTTCCTTAGCTGCATAGACCACAAGGTTAGTTACAGACTTGCTTACCTTGGGCATGTCAAGCCGAGATTTGACACTCTTTTTTACGCTATTAATTGTCAAGACGAATATATCCCATGCTTGAAAAGGTTTTGGAATCATATATGGCGGAGACTTCCACCATTGAATAGGTTAATAGATCAATTCCATCGCGAAGCAGTATTTTGGTGATGAGAAATCCATAAGGCAAGATAGATGAGTTGTGAGATTTGACTGCATATTCTAACATGTACTCATGGATCTAGGTACATAATTAATTTTATACCTCTTAATCAGAAAGTAGAGAACAAACACATCTCTGCATATGACATTAATGAGAGATCCCTTTTGAGGAATCAAGGTGGTTGTAATGTTGTACGCCAAAATTCTATTTTGGAAACTGAGGGACAGAAGACCAAAGAAGGGACTATTTGTGTCGGGGTCTGAGGTAGCCTTTTTGTCTTCTTAAAAATTTTTGGGCTAGGTGTCTTTCATGAAAGGTATGGCACTGGAGAACTTGGTGTCAAAAACTTTCTCAAATAGAAAATCATTGAGAATAATACGGGTACCTAGTACCAGGGTTTTCAATTTTCTGCTTTCTGGGGATAAGTAAAGGTTATCATAGAACATATGAATGGGCTATTCGAACGCTTCCAATCTACATAAGGAAAAAACTATAGACAGATCTTGGGCCTTGAAAAAAGAACTGACATTGCAATAAGACTCTTTTAGGTGAGAGAGGTTGATGATATGTCCAGGTGCAATAGACCGGTTTCTGAAGGTGAAGAATTTCTCCTTATGAGTGCAAGTCCAGAACTTATGCATGTCCTCTGGAGGAAGAGAACCCAAAGGAGAAGGTCATCATTTTTTAGTGGAGGACACAGGGCTTGAAACATAGCGCTTTTTAGAGACAGTTGACTCGAGTGAATGGGAAGAGGCTTCATCAGATGATTCAGAGAGAATAATGGGTTCGAAATTATTAGAAATAAGGTCAGGAGAGGTTTTGGGGAGATTATCCATGGAGCGAGTGTTAGTTATTGTGAGGGATAAGGGGGGTGGATGGGTATAAAAGGAGTGAGAAAGAAAACAAAAGGATGAGAGATGAAAGAGGGTGTAGTGAACTGGGGTGATGATTGAGAAAAAGAGTCGGAGAAGTGTTGGGAAGTGGAAAGGCTGATAGATGGTAATTTTGAAGGAAGAGAAAAAAGGTGGCGTGAAGGGGTGGATTTGAAAGGAAAGGACGGGAGTCAGAGGGTGAAAGAAGAAGCAAAATATATGGCGGATTTTAATCACCAAAAATAAAGGATTTTAAACACCAAAAATAAAAGATTTGAAATAATCAAAGTACAGTAAAACATATTATACCGAGAAAAATCTTTCCTCAAGTAAAGGTTTTGTAAAAATATCTGCAAGTTGATTTTTGGAGTCAACAAATTGAAGAGAAAAGTCATCATTTTCTACATGATCGCGAATAAAATGATCCTTAATGTCTATGTGTTTAGCTTTAGAATAATGTATCGTATATTTTGATAAACTAATAGGACTAGTATTATCACATATTATGGGAACAGATTAAAAAGATAAGTTAAAATTAAGTAGTTGATGCATAATCCATAAAATTTGAGTACCACACCTTCCAATGGCTATGTATTCAGCTTCAGTTGTTGATTGAGCAATTGATGTCTGTTTCTTAGTGTGCCATGAAATAAGAGTATCATTAAGAATTTGACACATTCCACTAGTACTTTTATATTATTTTTATCACCTGCAAAGTTAGCGTCTGAATATCAAATTAAATCAAAGTGAGAAGAGTAGGGGTACCATAGTCCAATATCCTGGGTTTCAATAAGATATTAGATGATTCTTTTGACGGCAGTCAGGTGTGATTCTTTGGGAGCCGACTGGAACCTTGATCACTTACATACGCTGAACATCATGTCTGGTCGATTAGTGGTCAAGTAGAGTAGTAAACCTACCATTCCTCTATATGTCTTTTCATCTACATCTTTTCTAGATGAGTCTGAATTAAGAGTTGTGGATGGACTCATTGGAGTTCTATAGGCCTTTTCTTTCTCCACGCCAAAATTTTTGATGAGTTCCTTTGTATATTTTGGCTTGACTAATGAAAGTAATTTTGGATGTTTGCTTGATTTGCAATCCTAAGAAAAATTGATCTCTCCCATGAGGTTCATTTCAAATTCTCCTTTCATCAGATTAGCAAAGTTCTCACATAAGGATATGTTAGGACTATCAAAAATGATATCATCAACGTTAATTTGCACAATTAGGAGATTTGAGTCAAGCTTTTGTATGAACGGAGTTGTATAAATTTTTCCTATTTAAAAATTATTTTTAGCAATCAACCTCTTATACCAAGCCTTTGGAGATTGTTTGATACCGTAGAGTGCTTTTGATAATTGAAAATATGATTTGAATAAGATAGATTTTCAAAACAGGAGGATTGTTTTACAAAGATTTTTTTATGAATAAATATATATAAAATGGCACTTTTGAAGTCCATTTAATGCATCTTAAAATATTTATAAGCAGCAAAAGCTAACAAAATGCCAATTGATTCTAACCGTGCTATAGGAGCAAAGGTTTTATCATAATCAATATCTTCTTGTTTGGAGTAGCCTTGAACTACAAGTCTGGCTTTATTTCTTATAACGTTACCTTCCTCGTTCAATTTCCTTCTGTAGACCTATCTAGTTTCTATTACTTAGCAGTTCTTGGGTCTTCCAACTAGAGTCCAGACTTGACTTCGTTCGAATTGATCCAATTCTTCTTTCATGGCCTCGACCTAGAATTTATATTTAAGGGCCTTATTGGTCTTCTTTAGTTTGATTTGAGATACAAGGGCAACAACATTTTTTTTCTCAAGAAGGCTCTTATCTGCATCCTATCATATGGATTTTTTATGATAAACTCAGTTTGATATCTATCATTGTGTTTCTATTCTCTTGGAACACTTGGTTTGACTATTTTCTCTATAAGAGTCGACTCTGGAAGAAGTGTAGTTGACTCATCTTATGATGGCTTGGGAGTTGTGCTAACATTAGCTCCAAATTATAGATAACTCACCTTTTTTTCATCAATACTTAAACTCATAGGAGGCTGATTAGTTTTATCAAATACAATATGCATAGATTCTTCAACACATAAACTTCTTTATTGTAAGCCTTGTAAGCATGACTGGTGGGAGATTACCCTAGAAAAATACCTTTGTCACTTCATGGATGGAATATTTCCAAAGTTATTCTTACCATTATTATGGGTAAAGCATTTGCATCCAAAAGGATGAAAGTAACTAACATTTGGCTTCTTCCCTCTCCACAACTCATAAGGCATCTTCTTTAGAATGGGTCTGATTAGGCATCTATTGATAATGTGGCATGTTGTGCTTACTTCCTCTGCCCAAAAGTGATTTGGAAGATTGTGTTCTAATAGCATGGTCCTAGCAGTTTCCTGGAGAGACCGATTTTTCTGCTCCACTATACCATTTTGTTGAGGAGGTCGGGGTGATGAAAAGTTTTGAGAATATCCATTCTGAGTACAGTATTCCTCAAAGGCATTATTTTTAAATTATCCTCCATGATCACTGTAAACATAGGTGATAAAGTATCTAGCTTTTCTCTGTACTTTTCTACAAAAGATCTCAAAGTTTCTGAAAGCCTCATGTTTATGAGCAAGAAATATTATCCTAGTAAAATGAGAATAATCATCAATAATACTGAAAATATATCTTTTTCCACCAATACTTGCAGTTTTGGTGGGTCTAAACAGCTATATGTGGATTGTTTGAAGGGGTTTAGTAGTTGAGACAATATCTTTGACTTTAAATGATGTCCGAGTCTGTTTACCCAATTGGGAGGCAACACAAATGTGATCTTTCTGAAACTTGAGTTTTAGCAGACCTTTCACCAATTCCATCCTAGAGAGTTTCTTAATTATGTGCATACTAGCAAGCCCAAGCTTTTTATGCCACAGCCAAGAGTCATTGGTTTGCACAGTGAGGCAAGTAAGGATAGAAAAATCAGGACTATTTAGGACGTAAATATTATCAACACGTTCACAGATAAGAGTAATGTCTCTTTTGTCATGTTTGATGGAGCAACTTTCAGCTTTAAAGGAGATTCCAAATCCTGCGTCACATAGCTGACTGATGTTAACAAGATTATGTTTGAGTTTGTCTACGAGATATACTTTAATAAGTTCACATGAGGAGTTGAGCTTTAATGAGCCGACTCTGATGACGTCACCCTTAGTATTATCACCGAATCTTACTGGTCCAGCTTCTATTTTCTTTAGAGAGTAAAAATTTTGTTTTTTTCCGATCATATATTTGGAACATCCGCTATCAATGACCCACATCCCCTTTTTATAGCTTTTGCGGACGTGTTTCTGCAAAGCAGAAGAATTAATTTTATTTAGGTACCCAAGAGGTCTTGGGTCCTTAGGGGTTAGAGTCACTTTCTTTAGGCCTCCAAACCCACACACCTTTAGACTTTTGCCTACAGTTGTGTGATTTGTGCCCTTTCTGTCCACAGGTATAATAGGTTGGTCCTTGAAAAGAAAAAGAGGTTTTAGCTGATTTAAACAATCTTGATGAGGGACCTAAGATTTTTTTAAAAAAATGATCTTATGGAACTATGACTGGTGATTTTCTAATACTATGTAATTGCATTTTTATTTCATCGAGTTCTTCTTGAAGTAATTCAATTTCAATTTGACATGCTTTAAGTTCAACTTGACAATTTCATCTTTCCTCTTCAAGTTTTTATTTTAACAGAGCTTCCCAAGTTTTCTTTTCCTGAGCCAATTTATTACACTCGTCAATAATCTTTTGGAGATCATCAGTAATCATATCTAGATTGGTTTCAAGAATGTTAAAGTTATGATAGTTGTAGGGTCTTACCTTACTTGTTTCACCTTTTTCCATGAAGCACATATTGGTTGCTTCTGCTTTCTCTTCAGTTTCATATTCATCACTTCATGATCTAAAGTTTTTATTTTTTCTAGATGATATTCTTCTTAATTTTGAACAAGTCTATTTAAAGTGGTTTGGTCTTCCACAGTGATAGCAATGGTCATTATTTCTTGTAAAATCATTGTTTCTTACTCCTTGGGATTTCTACTATCTCTGTTTCATTATTTGCCTTACTCCTCAATTTATTAGAGACAATCCTTCACTGTTGGCTTCTTCTAAAAGTTCTTCCTCTTCAGTTGGTATGACATTGAATGCTACTGGTTTCTTCTTTTCATCCTTGTTGTACCTATTGATGTAATTTTGCTCATACACAATAAGATTACTTCTCAGTTTTTCATATGTAATGTTGTGAAGGTCTCCATCTTCCAGAATGGTAGCCTTAGTTTCCCATACTTTTGGGGGACTTTTGACCTGCTTCTGGACTTTCAGGTTGTATGGATAGATCATTCCCAATGATTTTAGCTCATATACAATTTTGCTGAATCTGGTAAACATTGATTCAATGTTTTCATTTTCTTCTATTTTGAACAGCTCATATTCATTGACTAAGGCAGTAATTTTTGATTTTTTTACTTTTGTGGTTCCTTCATATGTTACCTCCAGTTTATCCCACACCTCTTTTGCAGTCTCGCAGGTTGATATCTTATCATATTCCTTTCCACTAACTGCACAAAGAAGTAACTTATGGCTCATGTATTAGTTTGAATTATCTCTTATTATTCTTTGGTGACTTCAAAGTTCTCAAGATCTTTTATATCATTACTTGTTGATTCCTTGTCCTTTTTTTTGTTTCTCTTTGAGTCCTGGAATTGATTTTGGTCCCTTCTTAATGACAACCCATTCGTGGAAGTCATTTGATTGAACGAAGATTCTAAAGCTATTCTTACAGTAGGAATAGTGTTGTCCATTGAAGTAAGGTGGCCTTTTGGTAGAGTGGCTGAAGAAGAGCTCCTGGGATTTAGTAGTTTTCCATTTGATCTTTTTTTCACATGCGGTTAAGCAACACAATTAGTAAGACCTACTCTGATACCAATTGAAATTCAAGAGAGGGTGAATTAAAAATTTTTGTGAGTCAACTGATGAGTCTTCTTAGTTGACTTGCCTACAATTTAGTATACTTCATAAATTAAATTAGATTTAAGTAAACAAATAAGTAAATAAATAGATGAAAACAAAAACACAAAGATTTATCCGTGTTCGAAACACCAATGTGGTGCCTACTTTCAGTCCCTTTGGGTTTTAAATTTTCCTTAGGATCTTTCAAAGTCGGGTTCAAGTACAATGATGATAAACAATTTCAAAGACTTATTTTGTTCTTCAGATCTTATGACACAGCTTCAATTTGTATTACAAAGTTGACTCAATCCTATTCTTTGTATGGCAATTATAAACTAAGAAGTACAAAGTCTTGTGAGACTAAGATTGAGACACTTTGAGGTTCTTTCTTGAAGTTGAGTAGTTTCCTCTATACTTCGTTTGGCTTTTATAGTCTTCTACTGCATCTGTTTTTTTTTTCTTCATAAGAAACCCTAAGGAATTTCTTCTGAGTCAAGGATTTGAGTTGATTCCTTGATTGAGGGAGTTTGCACCTCATGGTATATTCATATCACATATGTCCATACTCGGTGCGGCCTTCTTTTCTCACAGCCATACATGCCCATATCAGATATGTCCATGTCGAGGGTGTGATCTCCTTTCCTTTAGTCTTGCAGTGAAGTATGTGTTTCCAACATAATTTAATTCATGGAAAATAAACTTCAACCATATATAAAAATATAAAGAAATAATAGTTTTATTGATAAACGATGGGGGTACAAATTTGTTCCTCCCTTGATTCTTCTCTCTTTATTTTCTTCATAATTTGAGGGCCGTCAATAGCATATTTCTCGAATGTATGAAGATTTGGATATAAATTTCTCCGTAATTTGAGGGTCATTAGTGGTGTATCTCTCGAACGTAGGAACATTTGGATTTGATCTCCATGAAAGGAGGATTTGTCTTCTTGATGTATTTGATTATCAAGAAGAGAGGGTTTTGATCTTTATGAATATCCCATGAATTTATTGGGACTTTTCAGATCTGTGATCTATTTGTGAATATCCTGTGAATTTGTAGGATACTGGAGATGCCTCTTTAAAGGGATATTTGCCCCCTTTATATAGGCATAATTTAGGATTTAGGTTGAGTAGCTATCCAGCTAAATTTAGGATAAATTAGCCCCCAAGAACTCTAAGCAAAATTGAACTCTTTTTGTAGAGTCCACAAAATTTCAATGTCTATAAATGCCTCCTATTTCAAGGCTTGTCGGAGTGTAGACTTGATGAAACCCAAAGACGAGTTTTGAAGTACCGCTTCCATCTTTACGATCCTGCGGCTACAGATTTGCATATTTGATTTATAAGAGAAGAGATGAAAGGCAGATTTGGTCCCACTGGGCGTGCCAATTTGTTTCCAACATAATTTAATTCATGAAAAATAAACTTCAACCACAAATAAAAATATAAAGAAACAATAGTTTTATTTATAAACAATGGGGGTACAAATTTGTTCCTCCCTTGATTCTTCTATCTTGATTTTCTCTGTAATTTGAGGACCGTCAGTAGCATATTTCTCGAATGTATGAAGATTTGGATATGAATTTCTCTGTAATTCGAGGACCGCTAGTGGCGTATTTCTCGAACGTAGGAACATTTGGATTTGATCTCTATGAAAGGAGGGTTTGTCTTCTTTATGTATTGGATTATTAAGAAGAGAGAGTTTTGATCTTTATGAATATCCCATAAATTTATTGGGACTTTTCAGATCTTTGATCTATTTGTGAATATTCCGTGAATTTGTAGGATACTGGAGATGCCTCTTTAAAGGATATTTGCCCCCTTTATATAGGCATAATTTAGGGTTTAGGTTGAGTAACTATCAAGTTAGATTTAGGATAAATTATCCCCCAAGAACTCTAAGCAAAATTGAACTCTTTTTGTAGAGTCCACAAAATTTCAATATCTACAAATGTCCCCCTGCATCAAGGCTTGTCGGAGTGTAGACTTGATGAAACTCAAAGACAAGCCTTGAAGTACCACTACCATCTTTACGATCCTGCGGCTATAGATTTGCATATTTGATTTTTGAGAGAAGAGATGAAGGGCAGATTTGGTCCCACTGGGCGTGCCAATTTGTTTCTAATATAATTTAATTCGTGAAAAATAAACTTCAACCACAAATAAAACTAGGAAGAAACAACAGTTTTATTGATAAACGATGGGGGTACAAATCTGTTCCTCCCTTGATTCTTCTCTCTTGATTTTCTTCGTAATTCGAGGGCCGTCAGTAGCATATTTCTCGAATGTATGAAGATTTGAATATGAATTTCTCCGTAATTCGAGGGCCATTAGTAGCGTATTTATCGAACGTAGAAACATTTGGATTTGATCTCCTTGAAAGGAGGGTTTGTCTTCTTGTGGTATTTGATTATCAAGAAGAGAGGGTTTTGATCTTTATGACTATCCCATGAATTTATTGGGACTTTTTGGATCTTTGATCTATTTGTGAATATCCCATGAATTTGTGGGATACTGGAGATGTCTCTTTAAAGGGATATTTGCCCCCTTTATATAGGCATAATTTAGGGTTTATGTTGAGTAGCTATCAAGCTAGATTTAGGATAAATTAGCCCCCAAGAACTCTAAGAAAAATTGAACCCTTTTTGTAGAGTCCACAAAATTTCAATGTCTATAGTATGTTTAATCATCCTTTGATTGCTTTGTCCGGTGAGATCTTTAATTGATGTGGTTCTTGTTGCCTTGTCCAGTGAGATCCTTAATTGATGTGGCTCCATATTTAGCACTATCCTCTTTGAGAGGATATTCCTTACCTTTGTGTGAGATATTCTTCCATCATTAGAGATCTTCAATATCCTACAAATGTGCACTTATTAGTTTGTCATTATTAAAACATAAAACGTAAATATAGGGGCTAACAAAAGTTGCCTACCATAGTAAATGATAAATTTTATAGATCAATAATAAGATCGAGAATGGTATATGATAGTGAAGAGCTATTTAAGTCCAATATATCCTCAAGATATGTGTATTTTAGAGATGTTGATGCGGTCATCCTAGATATTATATAAGATAAGAAATGATCATATTTTTCAGAAGATGAAAGTAACATACATTGATGATAAAATGCAAAAAGGTCGCTCAATGCTTTATTTTATTTATATATCTAGTATTATAATCTTCTCTCTAAACCATTTCCCAGCGAAGTGCTGCCAACCTATTTATGTGACAAAAAGTTGCCTACCATAGTAAATGATAAATTTTATAGACCAATTATAAGATCGAGAATTTTGTATCATAGTGAAGAGCCATTAAAGTCCAATATATCCTCAAGATATGAGTATTTTAGAGATGTTGATGCGACCATACTAGATATTATACAAGATAAAGAAATGATCGTATTTTTCAGAAGGTGAAAGTAACACACATTGATGATAAAATGCAAAAAAGTCTCTCAGTGGCTATAAACTTCTCTTTTGCTTTATTTTATTTATATATCTAGTATTAGAATAACATGTGTGAGCTTAAAAGAAGGAATAAAGATTTTATATAGCATACCTAACTAGTTTGACACCGAAAAATTAGTAGTAATTTCATGTTTGTTTGCATCAAAGTTCAAATTCATAAAAAGAAGATATTATATTTTAGTTACTAGATATTAGAGCCTGTGTCAGCATGAATTAAATAAATATTATTTTTTTATCTCAATTTATGTGGCACAGATAAAATTTATAAAGTTGATTAAATTTTTTGTATGGTTTTTAAATATTTTAAGGTGTGAATTACTGATTTATAGTACTTTTATATAATTTTCAGATAAGTCAGTTTTTGGTTCCAATTTATGCGACACTAATATGAATATTTGAGAAAGTCAATCAATTTATGTCTCACGGCAAATAAAAATATTAAAAAAAGTCAATTCACATTAAAAATTCTATATCTATTTAAAATATATAAACTAACATGCATCTCAAATACTTGGACATGCAATTGTCTATCAAGAATACATGATATTTTATTATTGAAAATTTCAGGAATATACTAAAATTTTAATCATAAATATTATCGTGACAATCATGAGAACATAAGAATCTAAAATTAAAAGACTTTATATAAAAGTAGAGGATTCATAAATTAAAAAGAACACTAATTAATATTTAAGGAGTATTTCATATATTTATATATTTTAATAATTATTTTTCATAAAAATAATTTTCCTACCTTAAAAAACTAACTTTTCCAGTAGATTTAAAAAAATTCAGTGGTTTGCCTAAATTAGAAACCCAATATTTTCCATAAATATAGGACACCACATACAAAACATTAGGAAAACAAACCTTTTTCCATAGAATTAGAAAAATTCAGCAGATTTTTACACCTAACAAACCTTCTTCTCTTTTTACTTTTCAATATATTTATTATAATCAACATTCAATATTATCAAGATATGATAATATAATAATTAAAGTAAAAAGATGAAAAAAAAGACAATTTTATCTATTTTAGAGACTTTTAATGAAGGGCAAAAAGTTCAAATCACTTTTCTAAAGATCGTCATACTTTTAATATATTGTAGATTATTATATAAGATATTGGCGCCAGTGTCAACATGTGGCCCAATATATGTTACACTTTTGTCTCAATTTATGTGGCACAGATGAAATTTGAATAATCAACTGAATTTTTTATATGATTATTTAAAATTTAAGTTGTTAATTACTGTAATTAATAGTACTTTTTGTATAATTTTTAAATATTATATATTCTTGTAAAATAAAATTCTCTTGTTATTGTTAATGAAATAATTTAGCAACATAAATTGTTAGGATAATTATATCCTTGTATTTGTCTTATTTTAATATCTTATTTGGTATTGGATAACTATATGTCATAATTTTTGCATTTAGATTTCTATAATCAATAATCATTCTACTTTTTCCTCTTTTTTGTTCACTATGTTTATTTACTATAAATGTTGGACTATTGTGTTTACTATTATTTTTTCGTATATATGTTTTTCTAATAATTCATCTATATGCATTTTAAATTCTTTTAAATCGTTAAAATTATATGCTAATGGTTTTTGAGTTATTATGCTATTTTTATCTATTAATTCAATTTTTATAGTAGTTTTATATTTTTCTCATCCTTTTAATGGATCTTCACTATATAATTGTCTTAATTTTTTCTTTATTATTTCTACCTTATCTATTGAAAATATAGTTATTTCTTTTTTATTTATCAAAAATACAACTAGTTCTACTGTGTCTTCTGTATTTTTTATATTTTCTAACTTTTGTGTAATTTTTCACTTCCTTCTATCCAATCAGTTTTCTTTCTTATTTTATTAATAACTCTTTTTGCTCTTACTTTTTGTTTACATGGTGTTGTAAACCACCAATCTGTTTTAGTTATTATATGTGGGTATAATTTATCTAAAAATGACATTCCTAAAAGCATATCTTTTGATGTTAGTTCATAATTATATATTTCTTCTATTGTTATTATTTTATCTCATACCTGTATTTTTACATTTTCAGCTTTATATGTAATTAAAATTCCTTCATTATTAAATCCTTTGACTACTATTGCTGTTTTTAATTTATCTCATTTACTTTTTGATAAACAGTTGTATCTACATAAGTTTGTTTCTGCTCTTGTATCTATCATAGGTGTATAATACCTATTATAATATCTTTCCACTATTATTTTTACAAGTACATATATTTTCATATCATGTTAAAGCTCTTTTTATGAATAATCTTTCTTTATTATATGTTATAGATAATTGTGTATGTTCTATATTGTATGGTTTTACTTGTTCTAACCATTTTATTCCTAATATTATGTCTGTTTTTTTACATTTCTTCCTTTATACTTATATTTTGGTTTCTTGTATTTCTTATATTTTTTATGTTTTTTTTCTTTTCTTATAATATCTTTCTTCACATCCAAATTGAGGTGCTATTTTATCTTTGCAACATGCTAAATTTCTTATTATTGTTTTTTCCATTTTTATTTCTTCTCTATATTTTTCACATAGATTTCTATACCATTGTTGTAAAAATTTTATTCTTGCTCCTATGGGTATCTACTATTTTTGCTTCATCTCAACTCTTTATTATTTTTGAACTAAATGGTTCAGGTAATTTACTAAAATATAATTTTCTTATTCCTTTACTTTCTTCTATATTATATGTTCCTTTATAATAATATTCTTTAAATGCGCACGTATACTCATCTATATAGCACATATTACATATTGCTAGTTTTAACATTAAATTTCTATTTATATCTTTTTCTTTATTTTGCTCTTCTTCTTCTGTTGTTACACTACTAAATTCATCTCTTATAACTATTTCATATTTTTTCAATATTTCTGTTGGTAGTATTTTAGTAGTTGTTGATGTTCCTTCTGTTTTATTATCAGATCTTAGTACTTCTTTACTTGCTTTGGCTAGGTTTAAAAACCATAATTTTACTGTTTCTATTAATGTCTTTTCTATATATTCTGGTGTGTTTGTTGTATCTATTTTATTATCTAATAATTGTTTTGACATGTATCCTACCCATAGTTGTATTATTTTATTTATGTTTATTACACAGTCTAAATCTAAAAAGTTGTAATTAATTATTTATTTTGGTGTCCATTTATTATATTCATCCTTTGGATTATATCTTTTAAACTTATTTTTGTAATTATATGTTGGTTTTCTTATTTCTGATGTACTAGGTATTATATTTTTATCTAGAGTATTTACTTCTGTATTTATTAGTTCTAGATTTTCTTTATTAATTACTTCTTGTTTTTCATTAATTTTTAGTTTTTCTATGTTTTCTAGAATTTCTGTATATGTTTCACTATCTTCCGAATCATAATTATTTGTTTCTTCAGCATGTATTGCATTTATTTCTAATTCACTAATTTCTGGTTCTTTATTTTTTATTTCTAATTTTTCTTTAAATTGATTTATTTCATTTAATAATTTTTGTTCTTTATCTTTTTCTTCTTTTTCTTTCTGTCTCTTTTCATATAAATCTTTTCGCATTTGTAGTTCTTTTTCTAATTCAACAATCCTACTATTTTTAGTTTCTTCTATTTTTCGTATTTCTTTTGTGGTTTGTTATTTTATTTTATCTATTTCTTTTTTTCTGTCTATCTCTTCGTTTTCTCTTTCTATTCTTACCATGGCTACCAACTTATCTTCTAATTTTAATTCTTCCTTTTCTAATATTAAATATAAATGTTCACCTATTTTCTTATATCTCCTTCCTAAATTAGAGAATACTATTTTTATTTTTAATCTTTCGTGATTTTCATATATTTTTTCATCTATTATAAATTCTTCTTTGTTCATTTTATTTAACCGTATATAGGTTATGTTGATATATATATTCTAGACTATCTATTGTTGATTCTAAATTTGATATTTCTTCTTTTTGTGCATTTATTAAGTTTTTACTAACTCCGACAATCATGTTATACTGTAGTCTTTCTATGCTTATTTTTAATTCTTTACATTTTTCAAATATTATTTGTTTTAATTCTTTATATTTTTGTAATTTCTGTACGTTATTCATCTAAACAATATTTATAATTATTTGGTAGATATCTAAATTTAATTTTATCATAATTAATAAATTAATCAAATAAATCCAAATATATACTACTTCCGATAACTTTAAACAACATAGGCTTTGATACCAAATGTAGGGGGTGCGGGAAATTCGGATAACCTAAATAGATCTATTAAATTTAATGTTAAAACTAGCAATATGTAATATGTGCTATATAGATGAGTATACGTGCGCATTTAAAGAATATTATTATAAAGGAATATATAATATAGAAGAAAGTAAAGAAATAAGAAGATTATATTTTAGTAAATTACCTGAACTATTTAGTTCAAAAATAATAAAGAGTTGGGATGAAACAAAAATAGTAGATACTCTAGGAGCAAGAATAAAATTCTTACAATAATGGTATAGAAAACTATGTGAAAAATATAGAGAAGAAATAAAAATAGAAAAACATTAATAAGAAATTTAGCATGTTGCAAAGATAAACTAGCACCTCAATTTGGATGTGAAGAAAGATATTATAAGAAAATAAAAAGACATAAGAAATATAAGAAATACAAAAAATCAAAATATAAGTATAAGAAACCAAGAAAAAGATATTATGTAAAGAATTATAAACATAAAAGACCAAATTAGGAAAAAGAAATCTATAAAAGAATGTACTTGTTATAATTGTGGAAAGTTAGGACATTTAGCTAGAGATTGCAAACTACCAAAAAACTCAAAAAAGAAACAAATATCAGAAATAAAAATAGAAAATGCAGAATATATGCAAATAGATTATATAAATTATGAATTAGAAAATGAAGATAGTATATATGAAATTTCGGAGAATGAAACAGATAATGAAATAGATAGTGAGAATGAAACAGATAATGAAATAAATGGTGAATTAGATGAATCAAATGACTGAAGAAGATATAAAAATGAATCAAATAACTGAAGAAGACATAAAAATAATAACAAAGGAAGAATATTTAAATGAAGAAGGAAGTACTTGTGGATAAAAATATAGGGAAAATCATAATTAACTAAATTATTACTTTCAAAAAATAACAACTAACTATGTTATTTCGAGTCGACTAAAATTTTTTATGTGTCTCCAAATAATTTAAACTATTAATTATTATAATTTATAATATCTTTTATTCAATTGTCAAATATAAAACAAATTAAAAGAAAAATAAAATAATTAAATTAAAACGAAAAAAATATGAAATTACAAAAAATCTCTCGACCAGAAGCAGACAACTGAAAGCAGGCATGACAACCATCAGTTGCCTGCTCGCTAACGTTTCTATATAGTACTAGATATTGCAACCTGTGCCAACACGACCCAATGTATATTATATTTTATTCAAATTTATGTGGCAAAGATGAAATTTAAAAAGTCAAAAAAAAATCGCATGATTTTTAAATATTTTACGTTATTAATGATTAATTTATAGTACTTTTAAATAATTTTCAAATACTATATGTTACTCTTTTGTCTCACTTTGTGTGGCACTCGTGAAATATTTGAGAAAGTCAATCAAATTTGTTATATAGTTTTAGATATTTTAAGTTGTTAATTATTATTATCTATACGACTTTCTACGTAATTTCAAATATATGACTTTCTACGTAATTTTCAACAAACATATGCTACTCCATCTATCTCCATTTATATGATATTGATAGATTTTAAAAAGTCAAATGAATTTTTTATACATTTTTAAAATTTTTAATTTGATTATAATTGTAATTTATATTACTTTTCATGTAAATTTCAAATTATACATCCTCATTTGTGTTGCATTGATAGAATTTTGAGTCAATAAATTTTTTATATGTGTCTCTAAATAATTTAAATTATTAATTATTATAATTATAATATTTTGATATAATTTTTAAATATATAATAAATTAAAATCAAAAATAAATAATTAAATTAAAATATATAATATAAAATTGTAAAAATGCTCCCAATCAGAAACGGGCAGCTCAAAGCAGACATTTTCAGCCATGGACTCAAGTTATTTTATTTCGAATTGAAGGAAACAAAAGTTTACTCTTTCCATGTGTGCTACTTTGTTGACTACATCATTCTCGGATAAGTGAGTGGTTTTTCTATTAATCAAAAAAAGTTGGCTTATTCTCCAAGTAGCAAATATATTAAAATCTCTATTTCGTGAATTATTGGAATATTTTTAATGTTCAAAATAAGTAAATGGTTCACAATTTAAGATAGATATTGAATTTTTTTTTTTTCAAATTTATCCTCCATAAAATATGCATTGAAGTGATGTATCATTATTAAAATTTTAAAATTTAATAAGGATAAAAATAAAAAAATATGATAAATTTATATATATATATATATATATATTTTTAATATGTGTGTCAAAATCTATATTTTAGAAGTCCTCTAGTTTACTTTGGGTTTCCAACTGATCACAAAAGTGTCAGACGAAACTTCTTTGTCCAAGAGAGATTCCTGCTGACTGTATTTTTATATTATTCATATTACTCTGTGTTTGTTGATTCCATTAGACGACATCATTGAAAATACTGAAACAAAGAGAATTCGTCTTGAAATAGTCCAAAAAGAAAAACCAACATAATAAAAAATTAATCAATAAAAAAAAAAGGTAAGTGTTTTAACACAGGACTATTCAAATTTGAATAGAAATTGATAACTTGAATTGAAAAATATTATTGATTTAACAATTTAGATAATGATTTAATTTTTTTAATTAGGTTATCAATGTTAGCATATACTATTAATGATTTGGTTTATGTTATAGTATTATATTTTCATTCCATATAAAGATAATTTATTATATTGATAAAATTATTATTTGAATAGATTAATGTGTTAACATGTGTGTCCTTCACTTATATAGTAGACAATTTTATTATGTATGGAGTATTTAAACTTATGCACGAAAGATTAAAAATGTCGGTTCTTATAAGAAATAAATTATTTTTCACAATCAAAGATGAGGTAGGACAAACATCTTGTTGATTGTAGCACAAGATTAAATATAATTTGATCTTAGCTATGGAAGTGATAATATTCCGACTTCTTGTGCTAGTACATTCGTCTGTAATGAAAGGACAAATTAGAGATATCTGTTTATATTCTGAATATTAATAAGTAACTTCTCTAGTCGATTACATGTACCTATACTCTTATTCTTGATATAACTATTATGATCTATGTGGTTTGATTTATTATTTTAATCTATTAAAATGTGAGACTCTTTTATGAGTCAATATATTCCTAATATGTTGGATGATGACAAATCATTTAGTGAGATATTAATTAGTTGATAAAACCATGTCTCAAACTTGAGATAGAGAACACCCTTTTATGGTTGCTTATAAATTTTCATGTGAAAATCTGCAGGTGGATTTTATATCCATCATCTGAAATAAGTTGAACATTATAAATGAAGGATTAAGTTAATCAATGAGTTAAATTTTGCAGAGAATTTAATTTAATTGACTGGTGTCGGTAGTTTTAATATGGGGAGTTAAATAATATAATGGTAGATCTCAAAATTAAATCAAGGAGTGCAATTACAGATTTTTAATGAAAAATTTATAATTTATTATGATATGATAATTCATTCATTACCAAATCAATATCATAATTGAAAGTCTCAGTTAATAAATTTATGGTCCCTACTATATTAACTAATCAAAATTTGAAAAAGAAAAAGAGTTATATGTAACACCCCATATTCAAGTACGTGTATTGGCGTATTCAAGTACGTGTATTGGTCTTATTTATACGGAATTAATTTATTTTATTTTATTTTATTTATACCGGAATTTGTCTGTCGATGGTTCCATGCGAAGGTTATTGAATAAGATTTCCAACGATATAAAGATTTCCAAAAACGGATAGGTTTCGGATATAATCGAGCACATTCGAAACTATAAAACGGTGGTTGGGATATTTGGGAATAGTAAATGTGTAGGAAAATTTCCTGCACACAAACTACTGAGGCCAGCCAATTTTTTGGGTCAACTTCGAACGATCATAACTCCCTTAATATAATGAACTGGGAGAGCTGCAACCTATGAAAAGAAATATCTTTGAGTCTTCTTTCCAATGCAATTAGTTTCATCCAAATCCAACATCTGAATAAGGAGTTATACTCGTTTTACTTCAGCCTCTCAAAACAGATTTTTAGGGTCAACTTCAAACGACCATAACTTCTTGTACAGGACGAACTGGGTCGCCTACTTTATATGAAATGAAATACCTTTGAATTATCTTTCCAACGATACCAATTTTACCTAAATCTGATATCGGAGAAAAGAGTTATGGTCGATCTACTTTAGCTTATCAAAACAGTCCATCAAAGGACAGATTTGGCATTATTCAAATTTTAAAGGCATTTTGATCATTTTCTATTATATTATGGACGGGAATATGTGTATATATACATGTATATGAGTTCAAAAACTCATTTTCATCATCAATCATTGAGAAAGAACAAACCCTAGCCAAATTTGACCTTTAAATTACTTTTGATTCAACCGTAGAGATTTCAAAGTAATCCGATAACTACGTTTGTCATCTCGAGAGCTTCGAACGGCACCTATTATTTGTGCAAACAGGATTGCATAATCAAGAGGTGAATTCTAAGGTATGAATATTGTTTTCCTTGTTTTTTCCATATGTATATGTGTGATAGAGGATTATATGTATTGGTTGTTATTAAAAGGTGATGGAAATAGGGTTATGGACTATTTTGCATGTTTTGGTTGTATTGAATTGTGGAAGGTGGATATGGTAATTGGGTTATGGAAGGTGGATATGGTAATTGAGTTATGGAAGGTGGATATGGTGATATACTATTGAATTGATGATTATTTATATCTATGACTCAATTTGGTTTAATGGATTGGTTGGAAGGATAAATGAGTCCAAACTTGATATTGGAGGATGTTGTATGAATATGCATGACATGTGAATGTAATTGGAGTATAAGAAGGTTAAAGTGACACCCTTTATGGTGTAATTAAGGCTTACTACTCAACCACTAGTTTGGTGAATTCAAATAATTGAATTGTGACGTTTGGTTGCTAATACTAGATTGCTATATATGTTCATTGTAGACAAGTAATTCGAAAAGACGGGAAGTCCATTTGGGACTAGTATTGAAGGTTGACAGTCAGGTATTTAAAGCATACTCTATACCATATCTTTGGCATGAAAGTGAACAATTGTTCTATTAAGAAAGTTTCCAAAGTTATTCAATAACATGTGATCCATAATGGTTTTGTATGATGTCCTACGTTACCAATGAACCTGTTTTCACCCTACAAGATGTCAAGACATTCCAATACTTACTTGTCTTCCAAATCTTACATGTTTATTGTACTAATGAATGTCAGAAGGTATCTGATTACTCAAACAAGATTCATGTGCTATTAATGACTCCAAAATGTTTCATTGATATACCAATAAGTTCCTACTTCATTGTTATGGCATTGATGACTCCAAAATACTTCATTGATGTGCCAATGAGTTCTTACTTCATTGTTATTGCATTGATGGTCTATTTATATGTCTCTTATTAATGTATCATTGTTTCAAAGTATCAAAGATGCGGTGGCGACCGAAATAACAATCTCAAAGATTAATTGAACTAAGTGATGGAAGTTCTCTCTTATCAGGTGGTATCCCAGGGGCATAAGCCTATCATGGGTCGATCCCTATTTATGTGTTTATGGGTGGTATCCCAGGGGCATAAGCCTATCATGGGTCGATCCCAGTTGATATGTACTGGAAGCAGCCTAATGGTCACAGTACAGTATACTAATAATTACAAAGATGAAAAGAACGAAGGTAAAGTGATTGAATAAATACAATGTACAAGTTGTCACAAGTTCTAGTAAGTGTGATCCACTCCTATTACGATTTATTCACTTGTCTCTGATTTCTATTGAGCTCCTATATCATATGTGATTATCTACAACTTTACATACTCAGTACATTTTTCTTACTGACGTCCCCCACGGGGGACCTGCATTTCATGCTGCAGGCACAGGTACCTCAGCTCATACACCGCACAAGTAGGAGCCAGGATATCCAGCTGTTTTTGGTGAGCTCCAGTTTGCTTGGGGGCTTTCCGTGTCATATCCAGTCATTTTTGGTATTGTATATAAGTTAGTTATATGGCGGGGTGTATCCCGACATTAGTTAAACTCTGTGTATTATCTAGAGGCTTTATAGACCTAATGTATATTCAAGGTGGTGTTTTATTAATAGACGTGATGGCTCCAACAGCCAAGTATTGTATATACATATATATGTGTGCTCGAGCTTATACAGGTGATTATTTTCTTTTATATGCAACATGATGCTGTCCGACTTTTGGGTTGCCATAGAGGTATACATGGGAAGTATAAGATTATGAGTTGGTTCTCCCGGGCCTCCTCGGTTACGGGTGCCAGTCCGCCCCAATAGGATTTGAGGCTTGACAAAAGTGGTATCAGAGAAGTTCGTCCTAGTGAGTCTACAAAGCCGTGTCTACGTAGAGTCTTGTTTATCGGTGTGTCGTGCACCGCATCTATAAACAAGAGGCTATGGACATTTAGGAATTGTTTCTTTTCTTTATGTCTTAGATTATGCAATAGAGCCTATATTGTATATGAAGTCATAGTTGATCACTGAATCCGTTTGTTTCTCTTATTATAGTAATGATGTTGGTTACCAGAAGCAAAAATATTGGTAAGCAAGTAGATATGGTTGCTGGAGAGGGGAGTAGTAAGTCACCCACTATACCAGCTAATCAAAGTGAGGCTCCAGCTGAGCATGCATCAGAAACTTCTTCCACTCCGAAAGAAATAAGGGGGAGGAGAACTATATCCCAAAGCCACCTATTAATATTGTTGATCAAGATTTTATAAATGTAGTGCAACTTTTGACTCGTATAGTTGCTGGGCAAGCTCAAGGGCAAGCCATTCCTACCACAGGTCCTAGTGGTACAGGTAGGGTGGCTAGCCTTCGAACACAGGATTTTCTTAAGATGGATCCTCCCACTTTTACTGGATTAGATCTTAATGAGGACCCACAGGACTTTATTGATCAAATTCAAAGGGTCTTAGATGTTATGCATGTAACGGGTAGATAAACAGTGGAGTTAGCGGCGTATAGATTTAAAAGGGGGGCTATATATTGGTACGAGGACTGGAAAAGATCTAGGGGTATTGATGCACCCCCAGCTACTTGGAAAGAGTTCAAAGAGGCATTTCTTGATCATTATCTTCCATTCGAGATTTGTCAGGCCCATGCAGATCAGTTTTTAAATCTTCGTCAGGGGAATATGAGCGTGAGGGAGTACAATTTCCAATTTAATTCCTTGTCGAGATATGCTCCTAATGTTGTAGCTACTATGGATGAAAGATTTCATCATTATGTGGATAGGCTAGATCTATATCTAGTTAGAGATTGTACTATTGCCACTTTGAACAAAGATATGGACATAGCGAGGATCCAAGTTTTTGCACAGAAAATGAAAGATCAGAGGCAGAGGAGAAGAACACAGGAATTAGAAAGAGGATATTCCAAGAGGGCCAGATCTATAAGGCAGTTTATGGCATCCCAAGGAGGGTTCAGACCACAGTTTTCTGCTATACCGCCTACGCCATTATCTTCTTATTCTGCAGCTAGTGCCTCACCACAGTTCTAAGGGTCCAAAGGAAATCAATTTGGGCACAGAAGTGAGAGTCAGAGTTTGTGGATAGTGGGGTACTAAAGGCAAGGGAATATGAGACAATCGAGACCTCCTCGAGAGCTATGCAATAAATGTGGAAGGTATCATTTGGGCGCATATCGGTTGGGGACCAATGTTTGCTTTTGGTGAGGTATGTCGGGGCATATGATGAGAGAATGCCCACGAAGGGGCATAGGGGGTATGGCATGACCTACGAGGTCTTTTGTTGCATCATATCATCGATGCCTTATTCAGGAAGGGGTGCACAACCAATGGGTCGTGTTAGAGGTAATAGAGGAGCCACGAGTTCTAGCGGGGCTCAAAATCATACGTATGCTCTAGCGGATTGATAGATTTTAGAGGCTTCCCCAGATGTGGTTACAGGTACGTTGTCTATCTTTTCATTCGATTTATATGCCTTAATTGATCCTGTTCTACATTATCTTATGTTACTCCATTGGTTGCTGGAAAGTTTGAAAGAATACCCGAACTGTTAGTTAATCCATTTGAAGTGTCCACACCGGTTGGGGAATCTATTATAGCTAGAAGGGTTTACCGAAACTGCATAGTAACTATTTGTGGTCGTGATACGATGGTTGATCTTGTGGAGTTAGAAATGGTAGATTTTGATGTTATAATGGGTATGGACTGGTTGGCGTCTTGTTATGCCACAATTGATTGCTGCACGAAAAAGGTATATTTCCATTTTCCAAATGAATCAGTCCTTGAATGGAAAGGTGAAATTAGAGCGCCAAGAGGTAGATTTATTTCTTATTTTAAGGCAAGAAGAATGATTTTCAAGGGATACATAAATCATTTAGTTAGAGTAAGGGATACAGAAGCGGAGCCACCAACTCTTCACGTTATTCCGATGGTAAATGAATTTTCTGATGTATTTCCTGAAGATCTTCCAGGTTTGCCTCCTGAATGAGAAGTAGAGTTTGGTATTGATGTAATACCAGGAACCTAACCAATATCCATTTCTCTGTACAGAATGGCCCCAGCAGAATTACGAGAATTGAAAGAGCAATTGAAAGATTTGCTAGAGAAGGGATTCATAAGGCCTAGTATGTCCCCCTGGGGAGCACTAGTGTTATTTGTACGCAAAAAAGATGGCTCGTTGAGGATGTGTATTAATTACCGACAATTGAATAAGGTGACTATTAAGAATAAATATCCTCTCCCAAGAATTGATGATTTATTTGATCAGTTACAGGGCGCCAAGTGCTTTTCTAAGATTGATTTGAGGTTAGGTTACCACCAAGTGAGGGTCAAAGAGAAGGATATACCCAAGACAGCTTTCTGAACACGTTATGGTCATTATGAGTTTCTAGTTATGTCATTTGGGCTAACAAATGCACCTGCAGCTTTTATAGATTTGATGAATAGGGTGTTTAAGCCATTCCTGGATGTATTTGTGATAGTTTTTATAGATGATATTCTAGTTTATTCTAGATCAGAAGAGGACCATGCCAATCACTTACGACAGGCATTGCAGACTCTTCGTGATTGAAAGCTTTATGCAAAGTTCTCTAAATGTGAGTTTTGGTTAAAGTCGGTGGCATTTTTGGGTCATATTATATCTAGTGAAGGGATAAAGGTTGATGCTCAAAAGATAGAAGATGTGAAGAACTGGCCAAGGCCCACAACGCCTACTGAGATTCGTAGTTTTCTCGGATTGGTCGGTTATTATAGAAGGTTTGTTAAAGGCTTTTCTTCCATTTCAGCACCCTTAACCAAGCTAACCCATAAAGCATCCAAATTCCAATGGATTGATGCCTGTGAGAAGAGTTTTCAAGATTTAAAGAACAAGTTGATTTCTACACCCGTGTTGGTACTTCCAGAAGGCACCGAAGGGTATACAGTGTATTGTGATGCTTCCAGAATCGGTTCAGGATGTGTATTGATGCAGCATGGTAAGGTAATAGTATATGCTTCTAGACAATTGCGGCCACATGAGAAAAATTATCCTACACACGATCTTGAGCTGGCAGCAGTTATTTTTGCTTTAAAGATATGGCACCACTACTTATATGGGGTTCATGTTGATTATATACTGACCATAAGAGGTTGCAATATATTTTTAATTAGAAGGATCTAAATTTAAAGCAGCGGAGATGGCTTGAACTATTAAAGGACTATGATGTTGATATCTCGTACCATCCAGGGAAAGCAAATGTGGTAGATGATACGTTAAGTCGTAAGGCTATGATGGCGCCTATAGAAGGCCAAGGGATGATTAAAGAACTTCACCAGTTAGCTAGTTTGGGAGTTCGCCTTCTTGAAACTCCAGATAAAGAGCTTATTGTACATAATGCTGCGGAATCTTCATTAGTAGTTGAAGTAAAAGAGAAGCAATATGCAGATCCTATTTTATTACAGCTTAAGGAGAACATTCAGAGCGGTGCGACCAAGGCATTTGAGCTTACGCGAGAAGGAGTACTTCAGTGCCAAAGCCGATTGTGTGTGCCGGATGTAGACGGGCTAAGAAAGAAGATTATGACAGAGGCACATTGTTCAAGATATTCCATTCATCCAGGATCAACCAAAATGTATCAAGATTTGAAAGATATGTATTGGTGGAATGACATGAAGAAGAGCATTGCAGAATTTGTAGCTGAATGTCCAAATTGTCAAAGAGTTAAAGTTGAGCACCAAAAACCCGGAGGTTATATGCAATGCATTGATCTTCCAAGCTGGAAGTGGGACATGATCAACATGGATTTCGTTATTGGTTTACCTCGTACATCCCAGAATTTTGATTCTATATGGGTGATTGTTGATAGGCTTACCAAATCTGCATATTTCCTACCAGTTAGGACCACTTACACAGTTGAAGAGTATGCGAAGCTTTACATTAAAGAGATATTCTGATTACATGGAGTGCCAATCTCTATTATATCAGATCGGGGAACCCAATTTACCGCAAACTTTTGAAAGTCTTTTCAGAGGTGTTTGTGAACACAAATAAAGTTGAGTACAACTTTTCACCCTCAAACAGATAGACAAGCAGAACGTACCATCCAAACACTTGAAGATATGCTACGAGCTTGTGTAATAGATTTTAAGGGCAACTGGGATGATTATTTACCTCTTATTGAGTTTGCCTACAATAATAGCTATCATTCAAGTATCAAAATGGCACCATATGAAGCTTTATAGGGAAGGAAGTGTAGATCACCAATAGGATGGTTCGAAGTGGGTGAAACTCTTTTGTTCGAATCGGATCTTGTTTATCAAGCCATAGAGAAGGTTAAAGTAATTCAGCAACGACTGAAAACAGCCCAAAGTCGACACAAGTCATATGCGGATAGTAGAAGGAGAGGGCTAGAATTTTCTATAGGTGATTGGGTATTTTTGAAGGTATCACCAATAAAAGGGGTAATGAGATTTGGCAAGAAAGGGAAGTTGAGTCCACGTTATATAGGCCCATATAAGATCACTCGAAGGTTTGGACAAGTTGCATATGAATTAGAGCTACCCCAAGAGCTCTCATCAGTACATTTGGTATTTCATGTGTCAATGCTTCGAAAGTGCATCGGAGATCCATCACATATCACTTCTACCGAGGATGTGCAAATTGTGGAAGATCTTACCTATGAGAAAGTGCCTATTGCAATTCTAGATCGCCAAGTTAAGAAGATAAGAAATAAAGAGATAGCATTGATGAAAGTACGTTGGAGAAATTGTCAAAGGGAAGAGATTACATGAGAAGCTGAGGAAGCAATGAAATCTAAGTACCCTCATTTGTTCAAAGATGAAGAGGAATTTCAAGAAACGGAGTTAGAACATTAACAAGTAAGTTTTTTTTATATATGCATAGTATTTATGTGATGATGTGAATGTTAATGATGGACTTGAACTTGTTTTGGTTGAATAACTATGCCAACATTAGAGGACGAATGTCCTAAAGGGGGGAAGGATGTAACACCCCGTATTCAAGTACGTGTATTGGTCATATTTATATGAAATTAATTTTTTTATTTTATTTTATTTATACTAGAATTTGCTCGTTGATGGTTCCATACGAAGGTTATTGAATAAGCTTTCCAACGATATAAAGATTTCCAAATATGGATAGGTTTCGGATATAATCGAGAACGTTCGAAACTATAAAACGGTGGCCGGGATATTTGGGAATAGTAAATGTGCAAGAAAATTTCCTGCACACAAACTACTGAGGCCAGCCAATTTTTTGGGTCAACTTCGAACGATCATAACTCCCTTAATATAATGAACTGGGAGAGCTGTGACCTATGAAAAGAAATATATTTGAGTCTTTTTTCCAGTGCAATTGGTTTCATCCAAATCCAACATCTAAGTAAGGAGTTATACTCGTTTTACTTCAGCCTCTCAAAATAGATTTTTAGGGTCAACTTCAAACGACCATAACTCCTTGTACAGAACGAACTGGACGGCCTAATTTATGTGAAATGAAAGCCATTTGAATTATCTTTCCAACGATACCAATTTTACCCAAATGTGATATCGGAGAAAAGAGTTATGGTCGATCTAGTTTAGCTTATCAAAACAGTCCACCAAAGGATAGATTTGGCATTATTTAAATTTTAAAGGCATTTTGGTCATTTCCTATTATACTATGGATGGGAATATGTGTGTATATACATGTATATGAGTTCAAAAACTCATTTTCATCATCAATCATTGAGAAAGAACAAACCCTAGCCAAATTTGACCTTTAAATTACTTTTGATTCAACCGTAGAGATTTCAAAGTAATCCGATGACTACGTTTGTCATCTCGAGACCTTCGAACGGCACCTATTATTTGTGCAAACAGGATTGCATAATCAAGAGGTGAATTCTAAGGTATGAATATTGTTTTCCTTGTTCTTTTCCATATGTATATGTGTGATAGAGGATTATATGTGTTAGTTGTTATTAAAAGGTGATGGAAATAGGGTTATGGATTATTTTGCATGGTTTGGTTGTATTGAATTGTGGAAGGTGGATATGGTAATTGGGTTGTGGAAGGTGGATATGGTAATTGAGTTATGGAAGGTGGATATGGTGATATACTATTGAATTGATAATTATTTATGTCTATGGCTCAATTTGGTTTAATGGATTGGTTGGAAGGATAAATGAATCCAAACTTGATATTGGAGGATGTTGTATGAATATGCCATGCATATTCATACAACATCCTCCAATATCAAGTTTGGAT